>NC_034180.2:47189709-47214709 GCF_002021735.2 Oncorhynchus kisutch | reverse complement strand
AGAGAGAGAGAGAGAGAGAGAGAGAGAAAAGGATGGGGGGAAAAACGAATGCGTGGTGAAATCTGTCTGCTGCGGTCACCCAAAAAGCTTTAGGAGCGTCACCATGAGGATTTGTGTATGAGTAAAGATGTGAGTCTGTATGAATCTATGTGTGATTGTGTGTGCGTGCGTGCGAGTGTGTGAGTGAATTGAAGGTTGAAGGAGTGTGTGAGTGAATTGAAGGTTGAAGGAGTGTGTGAGTGAATTGAAGGTTGAATGAGTGTGTGAGTGAATTGAAGGTTGAAGGAGTGTGTGAGTGTGAGTGAATTGAAGGTTGAAGGAAGGTGTGAGTGAATTGAAGGTTGAATGAGTGTGTGAGTGTGTGAGTGAATTGAAGGTTGAAGGAGTGTGTGAGTGTGTGAGTGAATTGAAGGTTTAAGGAGTGTGTGAGTGTGTGAGTGAATTGAAGGTTGAAGGAGTGTGTGAGTGAATTGAAGGTTGAAGCAGTGTGTGATTGTGTGAGTGAATTGAAGGTTGAAGGAGTGTGTGAGTGTGTGAGTGAATTGAAGGTTGAAGGAGTGTGTGAGTGAATTGAAGGTTGAAGGAGTGTGTGAGTGTGTGAGTGAATTGAAGGTTGAAGGAGTGTGTGAGTGATTTGAAGGTTGAAGGAGTGTGTGAGTGTGTGAGTGAATTGAAGGTTGAAGGAGTGTGTGAGTGAATTGAAGGTTGAAGGAGTGTGTGAGTGAATTGAAGGTTGAAGGAGTGTGTGAGTGTGTGAGTGAATTGAAGGTTGAAGGAGTGTGTGGGTGAATTGAAGGTTGAAGGAGTGTGTGAGTGAATTGAAGGTTGAAGGAGTGTGTGATTGTGTTTACATGTTATACCTCCTTGTGTTGTCTCACTTGTCTGCTGTTTTGTCTAGACAGGACCGTCAGTCTCTTTCTTCACTGTTTTGTCTAGACAGGACCGTCAGTCTCTTCATTCACTGTTTTGTCTAGACAGGACCGTCAGTCTCTTCCTTCACTGTTTTGTCTAGACAGGACCGTCAGTCTCTTCCTTCACTGTTTTGTCTAGACAGGACCGTCAGTCTCTTCATTCACTGTTTTGTGTGTATACATGTGTGTATGTGTTCACCCATTCACTTGTGTGTGTATAATGAGGGGTCTTCTGAGTTAACTTCTCTGAAACATCTCTGTTAATCATTCTCAGTCCCAGGCCCAGTGTTGCTCATCTAGACCAGACAAGATGACAGATAACCACCTCTGACCTAACATGACCATAGCGAGCGCTCACACACACACACACGCCACACACACACACACACACACACACACACACACACACACACACACACACACACACACACACACACACACACACACACACACACACGCACGCACGCAGGCAGGCACACACACACACACCCCGACCCACGTCCTCCTCACACACAGACTCAGGGAATAGCAACATTCTTGGGAGAATGAAAAAGCAGCTAATTTTATTTTGTCGAGACGTTTAACCACCTATTGGATTATTGTCAGAAGTTGTAACTTCATCCACAACATATCTTGCTCCATCATCAATGTATCTTGCTCCATCCACAACATATCTTGCTCCATCATCAATGTATCTTGCTCCATCCACAACATATCTTGCTCCATCCACAACATATCTTGCTCCATCCACAACATATCTTGCTCCATCCACAACATATCTTGCTCCATCCACAACATATCTTGCTCCATCCACAACGTATCTTGCTCCATCATCAACGTATCTTGCTCCATCCACAACATATCTTGCTCCATCCACAACATATCTTGCTCCATCCACAACATATCTTGCTCCATCCACAACATATCTTGCTCCATCCACAACGGATCTTGCTCCATCCAAAGTTAGCACTTAGCATTGGATAGGAATGATTGATCAGAACACCTATTTACACTAATATAGGAAAGATTGATCAGAGCACCTATTTACACTAATATAGGAAATATTGATCAGAACACCTATTTACAGTATATAGGAATGATCGAACAGAACACCTATTTACAGTATATAGGAATGATCGAACAGAACACCTATTTACAGTATATAGGAATGATCGAACAGAACACCTATTTACAGTATATAGGAATGATCGAACAGAACACCTATTTACAGTATATAGGAATGATCGAACAGAACACCTATTTACAGTATATAGGAATGATCGAACAGAACACCTATTTACAGTATATAGGAATGAGATGGTTGTGTTAAGAAGATGTATTTAATTTTAATAGCTTGGGTGTCACGTTCACTGTCTTCAAACTCCCTGTCATAAATGAGCCAAGGCACAGCGTGCATGTAATTCCACACCTTTAAATAAAGTGAAACTTTCACAAAAACAACAGGTCAACAGAAACCGAACGTGACGCAACCGTGGCGCACACAAACACACACAGAAAATAAATAATTACCCACAACCTTAGGTGGAAAAAAGGCTGCCTAAGTATGATTCCCAATCAGAGACAACGATAGACAGCTGCCTCTGATTGGGAACCACACTCGGCCAAAAACAAAGAAATAGAAAACATAGAATGCCCACCCAAATCACACCCTGACCTAACCAAATAGAGAAATAAAACGTCTCTATTAGGTCAGGGCGTGACATTGGGTAAATTGCGGTTTGACGTAGATAAGGCTTTTAAAAAAATACCTTAATTTCTAAACTCCTCAATGGGAGCTGCTGTCCTCTGCTCCAGCCTTTACAACCTAATCAAATCAAATGTTATTTGTCACATTCGCCGAATACAACAGTGAAATGCTTACTTACAAGCCCTTCTTAACAGGCTATGGTCTATTTTTCTCAATTTCCGCCTGACTGACGTGCCCAAAGTAAACTGCCTGTTGCTCAGGCCCTGAAACCAGGATATGCATATAATTGGTACATTGGAAAGAAAACACGCTGGAGTTTGTACAAATGTTAAAATAATGTAGGAGACTATACCACAATAGATATGGTAGGAGAAAATCCAAAGAAAAACCAACCAGAATTTTTATTTATATTTGAGAGCCCATGCTTTTTCAATGGAAAACATAGGGAAATATTTCAATTTAGTTCCCAGTATGCAATTCCTATGGCTTCCACTGGGTGTCAGCACTCTATGTTCAAGGTTTCAGGCTTGTTTCTTCCAAAACGAGTAAGAAATATGAGTTTTACTACAGGGACACAGACTTGGAAATGTGTGTATGTGCGTGCTATGAATAGGACACACACCTGCTTATATCGCTTTCCTATTGAACATACTTCTTTATGTGTGAAATATTATAGTTTGATTACATTTTAGGGTATCTGAGGATTAAATAGATACGTATTTTGACATGTTGAAACAAAGTTTAGGGGTAGATTTTCGGATTCCTATCTTGGTAAATTGAATGAGTGGATTACTCAACTCAACAGACTTTTTGGATGTAAAGAAGGATTTTATCTAACAAAACGACACTACATGTTGTAGCTGGGACCCTTTGGATGACAAATCAGAGGAAGATTTTCAAAAAGTAAGTGAATATTTAATCGCTATTTGTGAATTTATGAAGCCTGTGCCGGTGGAAAAATATTTTGATGTGGGGTGCCGTCCTCAAACAATCGCATGGCATGCTTTCGCTGTAAAGCCTGCTGTAAATTGGACAGTGCAGTTAGATTAACAAGAATTTAAGCTTTGAACCGATATAAGACACTTGTATGTACCTAAATGTTTAATATCTATCATTTTTACGATTATTTATTTGAATTGCGCGCCCTCCAGTTTCACCGGGACTTGTCCCGCTAGCAGGATGCCTAGCCTTAAGAACAATGATGTTCTAATAAAAATACCGAAAAGAAAAGTAAGAGACAACAAAAACAAATAACAAATAACACCGTTAATGTGTGTCTGTGTGTGAATGCAGATCAGAGGGGCTGGGCAATAAAGAAGAACAGAAGACAAAAATGTATATCATATGGACTAAAGAAAGTATAAATTATATTTAATCAAACACAGTCTTGCAACATGAGGTATGCTAACGGAAGAGGTCATAGCTTGGCTTCTTGGAATGTAGGAAGACATTAATTGGCGGTACTTCATGATTTAAATAATTAATGGCTTAGGACTCTGTTAAGCTGAACGACAGGGATGCTTGCACATATAAGTCTATGCACAAAGACAATGGAAGAGAAAGGAAAAATTAGAGGATACAATTGAGAGGATACAATGAAATCTTAAAGCTTTGTTGAGGAGTTTTTTTGTTGGTATCTACTGCCACTTTGTGGATGTGAACAGTACTGCAGCCTCACATATAAAGAGGTCTGCTTCCATTAACCCATAAAATACAGTTGATATGGGCTAGATGGAATTGCAACACACAAAAATATTTTTTCAGAAAATACAATTATCGTTGTATATAAAAAATATCATATAGATTGCTAAATACTTTTGTTATTAAATATCCATTTAGCCAAATTAACACCATGCTAACCGAGTTCAGAAACTCTGTTAGATAAACGTGCAATAGTTGACTGATAGTTGACTAATGATTTTAATTAAAGTTCTCTTTTATGTCAATTTTCTAAGCCTCATAGAGGCCCAATGCCGTCTATAATAATGGCCATTACAATATTAGACAATAGAGATGTTATATTAGACCATAGAGATGTTATATTAGACCACAGAGATGTTATATTAGACCATAGAGATGTTATATTAGACCATAGAGATGTTATATTAGGCCACAGAGATGTTATATTAGACCACATAGATGTTATATTATACCATAGAGATGTTATATTAGACCACAGAGATGTTATATTAGACCACATAGATGTTATATTAGACCATAGAGATGTTATATTAGACCATAGAGATGTTATATTAGACCACAGATATGTTATATTAGACCACGGATAAGTTATATTAGACCATAGAGATGTTATATTAGACCACATAGATGTTATATTAGACCATAGAGATGTTATATTAGACCATAGAGATGTTATATTAGACCACAGAGATGTTATATTAGACCATAGAGATGTTATATTAGACCATAGAGATGTTATATTAGACCACAGAGATGTTATATTAGACCATTGAGATGTTATATTAGACCACAGAGATGTTATATTAGACCATAGAGAGTATATACTGTAATAGGCTATTTGGGAGCAGTACTAGTGGGTGGACCCCGCCCCCCCGCCCCCCCTCTCTCTCAATATTGGATATTTTTCCAGCTCCCGTGAAAAGTTTGGATGTGCGTAGTCTACATTGTTTTAGGTCTAATATTATATATGCCCACGGGGAGCAATTACGGTGCCTGTCACTAGCATACCAGAACACCCTCGCATTCCCCGCAAGGCCCCCGAGCTCTTCTAAACCCATGCGCAGTTCGTCGATGTCTTTAAATTGAATAAGTCATCTTGGCAGTTACCATTCTAAAAGTCATTCAGAAACCTTTTTCAATATTCATATGTACTAGAGAGATAAGTGCTTCAAGAATGTGACTGATCAAAGTACCTCAAACCTGAAGAAAAATAATAATAATTGAACTGATTGAAAGTAAGGGGATTATCGGTGAACAAATGTGTATAGGCTACAACAGCGCCAGTGCAATGAGTGGAGTTTACTCAGGTGTTCAAAAGCGCATAACAGACCGAGAGCCTAATGCTTCTTCGGTAGGCCTCGTTCTTTATGAGTTTTAGTTTAGAAAACAATCTCTCAGAAGAAGTAACAGAACAGGGGTTGTTAAAAACAGTTTGATTGCCGTAGCAACATCAGGGAAACTGTGAAGAAGGGAGTGGTGCTTCAAATACAGCAACTCTGCAACATTTTTAATTGAGCCTCTCATTCTACCTAATCCCCGGCCTCAACGCCTTACGGAAAGCTATTAACTGTAGGTTAAAGGAAGCTCTGGAGACAGGTTGTCTGGATACTGGACAGACAATTAATTGGCAGATGCAAACAGATTATTGTCTTTAGTGGACAACAGTTGCTGAGGGCTCAAACAATAAAAAAAAGCGGTTTGAGATTTTGTTCATGCTGGTTGGTGGTGAACCGCCGTTTCGGGTTGCAATATGAACAGTTCATTATTTTCTGGTATATTTTGGCATGCATCGTTCAAGACCAAGTTTAAGTTGGGGTGGCAGCGTAGCCTAGTGGTTAGAGCGTTCGACTAGTAACTGGAAGGTTGCGAGTTCAAACCCCCGAGCTGACAAGGTACAAATCTGTTGTTCTGCCCCTGAACAGGCAGTTAACCCATTGTTCCCAGGCCGTCATTGAAAATAAGAATATGTTCTTAACTGACTTGCCTGTTTTTTTTTTTTTAAGTTATGTGCAGCACAAGAGACATTTAATGCACAATGTCTCAGGAAAGACTGTCTGGGTTGGCAATACTCAGTAGGCCTACAGAAAACTGTCGGGCCCGCAATCTGGACCTAAAGGGCTGTTTTGTGTCTACACCAGACCGGACTGTTTCGTTTCGTTCATTCTCCTTTGTTATTTTGTTTAGTGTTCTCGTGATAATAAATTATCAAAATGGACACTTACCACGCTGCGCATTGGTCCTCCCCTTCTTCCACCAACAACGGCCGTTACAGAATGAGTGTGAGTTTTTGTCACAATCTGGCTCGTGGGAAGTAACAAAGAGCTCTAATAGGACCGGGTGTCACAACTTCCGCCGAAGTCGGTCCCTCTCCTTGTTCGGGCGGCGTTCGGAGGTCGACGTCACCGGTTTTCTAGCCATCGCCGCTCCACCTTTCATTTTCCATTTGTTTTGTCTTGTTTTCCCGCACACCTGGTTCACATTCCCTCTCATCAGACTAAATGTATCTTACCCTCTGCCATGTCTGTGTGTGGAATTGTTCTTTGTGTAGGGTGTTACGCTACAGGCTGGCTTGCTCTAGGTTTGTTTCAAACCTAGGTTAGTTTGTTTTGTTTAATCCGGATCATGTTACCTTGGTTGTGCTTTGTGCTGCCTCGCCTGTGCCTTTGGGCCAGGGTGTATATTAATGTTCTCCTGTTATCACCCATCTCTGCTCTCCTGCGCCTGACTTCCCGGCAACCAGTCACTCACCCCGTTACATGGGTCTATTCTATAATCAGTGGGTACAAATAATAATAATCAATCATTGAGCTCTTTATTTAAACATCTTACATATCAAACCTTATTTGTTCATCGAACATTGTGAATAACTCACCACAGGTTAATGAGAATGGTGTGCTTGAAAGGATGCACATAATTATGCAATGTTGTATTGTATTGGAGAGAGTCTCAGTCTTACCTGTATTTAGTTTTCATGCTAGTGAGGGCTGAGAATCCACTCTCACAAAGGTACGTAGTTGGATGCAAAGGGCATCAGTGCATTGACAGCGCGATTTGCCAAGGCAGGATACTCTGAGCGCAGCCCAATCCAGACATCTGGCAGTGACTTCTGTTAAATTACATTTTCACTGAACCACTTGTTGCAATTTTTGATGAAATTCTCTTGTTCAGATATCGGTAAGTGGACTGGAGGCAGGGCATGAAAGGGATAACGAATCCAGTTGTTTGTGTTGTCCATTTTGGGAAGTACCTGCGGAATGGCGCACCCAACTCACTCAGGTGCTTCGCTATATCACATTTGACATTGTCCGTAAGCTTGAGTTCATTTGCACACAAAACAATCATGCAATGATGGAAAGACCTGTGTGTTGTCCTTGTTAATGCAGACAGAGAAGAGCTCCAACTTCTTAATCATAGCCTCAGTTTTGTCCCACACATTGAATATAAACTCAGCAAAAAAATAAGTCCCTTTTTCATCAAACATTGTGTTTCAAAGATAATTCATAAAAATCCAAATAACTTCACAGATCTTCACTATAAAGGGTTTAAACATTGTTTCTCATGCTTGTTCAATGAACCATAAACAATTAATGAACAAGCGCCTGTGGAACAGTCGTTAAGACACTAACAGCTGGTAGGCAATTGAGGTCACAGTTATGAAAACTTAGGACACTAAAGAGGCCTTTCTAATGACTCTGAAAAACACCAAAAGAAAGATGCCCAGGGTCCCTGCTCATCTGCGTGATCATGCCTTAGGCATGCTGCAAGGAGGCGTGAGGACTGCAATGTGGCCAGGGCAATAAATTGCAATGTCCATACTGTGAGACGCCTAAGACAGCGCTACAGGGAGACAAGACGGACAGCTGATCATCATCGCAGTGGCAGACAACGTGTAATAAAACCTGCACAGGATCGGCACATCCGAACATCACACCTGCGGGACAGGTACAGGATGGCAACAACAACTGCCCGAGTTACACCAGGAAAGCACAATCCCTACATCAGTGCTCAGACTGTCCTCAATAGGTTGAGAGAGGCTGGACTGAGGGCTTGTAGGCCTGATGTCAATCCCATTGAGCACATCTGGGACCTGTTGGATCGGAGGATGAGGGCTAGGGCCATTCCCCCCAGAAATGTCTGGGAACTTGCAGGTGCCTTGGTGGAAGAGTGGGGTAATATCTCACAGCAAGAACTGGCAAATCTGGTGCAGTCCATGAGGAGGAGATGCACTGCAGTAGTTAATGCAGCTGGTGGTCACACCAGATACTGACTGTTACTTTTGATTTTGACCCCCCCTTTGGTCAGGGACACATTATTCAATTTCTGTTAGTCACATGTCTGTGGAACTTGTTCAGTTTATGTCTCAGTTGTTGAATGTTGTTATGTTCATACAAATTTTTACACATGTTAAGTTTGCTGAAAATAAACGCAGTTGACAGTGAGAGAACGTTTCTTGTTTTGCTGAGTTTAGTTGTGGAGGGTACCTGTAATCATAGATTCAGATCATTCAGGTGAGAAAATACATCACCCAGATAGGTCAGACGTGTGAGAAGCTCATCATCAATAAGCGGTCAGACAAGTAAAACTTATTGTCAGTAAAGAAAACTTTAAGCTCGTCTCTCAATTTAAAAGAACGTGACAATAATTTGCCCCTTGACAACCAGCACACAGTACAGTGGGGCAAAAAAGTATTTAGCCAGCCACCAATTGTGCATGTTGTCCCACTTAAAAAGATGAGAGAGGCCTGTAATTTTCATCATTGGTACACTTCAACTATGACAGACAAAATGAAAAAAAACATCCAGAAAATCACATTGTAGGATTTTTTATTGAATTTATTTGCAAATTATGGTGGAAAATAAGTATTTGGTCAATAACAAAAGTTTATCTCAATACTTTGTTATATACCCTTTGTTGGCAATGACAGAGGTCAAATGTTTTCTGTAAGTCTTCACAAGGTTTTCACACACTGTTGCTGGTATTTTGGCCCATTCCTCCATGCAGATCTCCTCTAGAGCAGTGATGTTTTGGGGCTGTTGCTGGGCAACACGGACTTTCAACTACCTCCAAAGATTTTCTATGGGGTTGAGATCTGGAGACTGGCTAGGCCACTCCAGGACCTTGAAATGCTTCTTACGAAGCCACTCCTTGGTTGCCCGGGCAGTGTGTTTGGGATCATTGTCATGCTGAAAGACCCAACCACGTTTCATCTTCAATGCCCTTGCTGATGGGGCGGCATGGTAGCCTAGTGGTTAGAGCGTTGGACTAGTAACCGAAAGGTTGCAAGTTCTAATCCCCAAGCTGACAAGGTACAAATCTGTCATTCTGCCCCTGAACAGGCAGTTAACCCACTGTTCCTAGGCCGTCATTGAAAATAAGAATTTGTTCTTAACTGCCTTGCCTAGTAAAATAAAAAAATAAAAAAATGATGGAAGGAGGTTTTCACTCAAAATCTCATGATACATGGCCCCATTCATTCTTTCCTTTACACGGATCAGTCGTCCTGGTAACTTTGCAGAAAAACAACCCCAAAGCATGATGTTTCCACCCCCATGCTTCACAGTAGGTATGGTGTTCTTTGGATGCAACTCAGCATTCTTTGTCCTCCAAACACGACGAGTTGAGTTTTTATCAAAAAGTTATATTTTGGTTTCATCTGACCATATGACATTCTCCCAATCTTCTTCTGGATCATCCAAATGCTCTCTAGCAAACTTCAGACGGGCCTGGACATGTACTGGCTTAAGCAAGGGGACACATCTGGCACTGCAGGATTTGAGTCCCTGGCGGCGTAGTGTGTTACTGATGGTAGGCTTTGTTACTTTGGTCCCAGCTCTCTGCAGGTCATTCACTAGGTCCCCCCCGTGTGGTTCTGGGATTTTTGCTCACCGTTCTTGTGATCATTTTGACCCCACGGGGTGAGATCTTGCGTGGAGCCCCAGATCGAGGGAGATATCTCTTGTATGTCTTCCATTTCGTAATAATTGCTCCCACAGTTGATTTCTTCAAACCAAGCTGCTTACCTATTGCAGATTCAGTCTTGCCAGCCTGGTGCAGGTCTACAATTTTGTTTCTGGTATCCTTTGACAGCTCTTTGGTCTTGGCCATAGTGGAGTTTGGAGTGTGACTGTTTGAGGTTGTGGACAGGTGTCTTTTATACTGATAACAAGTTCAAACAGGTGCCATTAATACAGGCAACGAGTGAAGGACAGAGGAGCCTCTTAAAGAAGAAGTTACAGTTCTGTGAGAGACAGAAATCTTGCTTGTTTGTAGGTGACCAAATACTTATTTTCCACCATAATTTGCAAATAAATTCTTTAAAAATCCTACAATGTGATTTTCTGGATTTTTTTTCTCATTTTGTCTGTCATAGTTGAAGTGGACCTATGATGAAAATTACAGGCCTCTCTCATCTTTTTAAGTGGGAGAACATGCACAATTGGTGGCTGACGAAATACTTAGTTGCCCCACTGTATGTTGTAAAAGCGTTACATGGTCGCTGCCCATATCATTGTAAAATACATAAAATACACAAGAGTTCAGGGGCCTTGCTTTAACATAGTTAACCATTTTCACTGTCGTGTCCAAAACGTCTGTCAAGCTGTCAGGCATTCCCTTGGCAGCAAGAGCCTCTCGGTGGATGCTGCAGTGTACTAAAGTGGCATCGGGAGCAACTGCTGCACGCGCATTACCACTCCACTATGTCTCCCTGTCATGGCTTTGAGCCATCATTACAGATACCAACACATCTTGACTACCAAAGTCCATTTGATGTCATAGAGCTGTCCAATACTTTAAACATATCTTCTCCTGTTGTCCTGGTGTCCAGTGGTTTGCAGAAGAGGATGTCTTCCTTAATTGACCCTCCATGAACGTAACAGACATATACCAGGAGCTGTGCCAGGCCTGCCACGTCTGTTGACTCATCCAGCTGTAACGCATAGAAATACTGGCTTGTATGCGAAGCAGTAATTGTTTCAAAACATGATCTGCCATGTCACCGATGCGTTGTGAAACAGTGATGTTTGATAAAGGCATTGTCTGAATAGTTTTTGGGCCTTTTCCTCCAGCATTATCTCAGCTATTTCCATGGCAGCAGGAAGAATTAAGTCCTCCACAATAGTATGGGGCTTGCCTATCCTAGCCACTCTGTGTAATGTATACTCAGGGAGAAAAATGCGTAGATTCACACGCAGAGCAAGTCAGGTGTTTATTTCGCCTTCGCAGGAGGCAGCAATCGTAGTCACAGGCAGGCAATGGTCATACACAGGTAGGCAAACAGGCAGGCAATGGTCATACACAGGTAGGCAAACAGGCAGGCAATGGTCATACACAGGTAGGCAAACAGGCAGGCAATGGTCATACACAGGTAGGCAAACAGGCAGGCAATGGTCATACACAGGTAGGCAAACAGGCAGGCAATGGTCATACACAGGTAGGCAAACAGGCAGGCAATGGTCATACACAGGTAGGCAAACAGGCAGGCAATGGTCATACACAGGTAGGCAAACAGGCAGGCAATGGTCATACACAGGTAGGCAAACATGCAGGCAATGGTCATACACAGGTAGGCAAACAGGCAGGCAATGGTCATACACAGGTAGGCAAACAGGCAGGCAATGGTCATACACAGGTAGGCAAACAGGCAGGTGAATCAAAAGGCACAAACAGAATTAACTGAACTAAATAAGGAGCTGATGAGACCAGGTGAGTAACTAACACAGGTGAAATCAATGAACAAAAATGAAAGACAGGGCTATGTTCAAGAACACAAAGAAACAGGGCTACGTTCCAGAACACAAAGAAACAGGGCTACGTTCCAGAACACAAAGAAACAGGGCTACATTCCAGAACACAAAGAAACAGGGCTTACGTTCCAGAACACAAAGAAACAGGGCTACATTCCAGAACACAAAGAAACAGGGCTACGTTCCAGAACACAAAGAAACAGGGCTATCTTCAAGAACACAAAGAAACGGGGCTACGTTCCAGAACACAAAGAAACAGGGCTACGTTCCAGAACACAAAGAAACAGGGCTACGTTCCAGAACACAAAGAAACAGGGCTACGTTCCAGAACACAAAGAAACAGGGCTACGTTCCAGAACACAAAGAAACAGGGCTACGTTCCAGAACACAAAGAAACAGGGCTACGTTCCAGAACACAAAGAAACAGGGCTACGTTCCAGAACACAAAGAAACAGAACATAAAGTTGACTAAGAAAATAAATACAGAACCTTACAACCTGTAGCTCAGTATATAAGAAGCTTCTAGCCCCTTATTAATGCTATCTGTTGCTTTTATACATGTCTTACTACTCGAAAGTCATCTTAATTCTCGCAAAAAAAAACTCCTGTGGTTTATTGGTATGTTTTGTTTCTGAATGTCTGCAAGAGTGAAGGTTTCATTGAGCTGTGAGACTTTTGCACATCACCCTGTGGTTGAGGAAAGACACTACTCCCAATATAAGTGAACCCCAAATCAATGTAGTTCTCATCATATTTGTGCCTCTTCGATGGTCCAACGTCCCTGTCTGTTGTTCGGTGCTTTCCCGGGTAAGGGGGCAGTAGCTCTTCGGCAGCATCAGATTCACAACTGTCAGTGTCCATGCTAGCTGGGCTAACAACAAATGTAGAATTACTGATGCTAGCATTGGATGTGCTCGTGGAAGCAGAACAACTTGTGTCGTCGACAGGTGCAGGTGTAGTACTGCAGGTAGTAGCAGTACTACCAGTAGAGCTGCTATGTGTCTCTACTTACTTTTTTTAAACCATTTATCAATTTTCGAGCAAACGGAATGAGAAGCAGCTACGTTTGCCTACACATGGAACGTTAATGGAATTCCCGCGAGAGAGTAACGGTTAATGTGATTGGATGTTCATTATTTGACTAGTCTACCTGTATTTGACATTGTGTTGTTATTTCACTGAACACTACATGGTTTAATTTTATTTTTAGCAGTGAAACGAGGATACTCAGGCGAGAAAAAAAAAACTCACTCAAATGTATAGTCCCGTTGGAAAATAGAAAAGGATTGTTTGAAAATGTGAGGAAATTTTGATTTGATTTGGCCCCTGATGGCATTTTGGTAATACCTGCTCTAAAAAAAATCATAGACTTCATGGGAGTATATATGAACAGATTTGAATAAGATTTCCTGTTGCTAAAACACTAAGTTCCACTTTAATTGACCTTGATTGCAGCCCATTTGTGTAGGCTGTTAGGCAGACAAAACCTGCTGAGTTCAACTATAAATAGAGGCTGAGTTTATCCTCAAGCCGACTACTTTGTTCCTTACTGTTTGGCTGTTTGATGTGTCATTTTTACAAAAGGTTTATACATAGCAAATACTACACACTGTACATAGCTATAGATAGTAGACTACACTGCATTATGAAACAATACCTAGTAACTGACTGTATGATTTGGCATTAATAGACTGGTTTTATGCGCAATAACCTTCTATCCAAGCTGGGAGAGAGTGTGAGGACAGCTCATGTAACGTAAGGTTCGGGTAGGCTATACAGGACAGTTGTATATTCTAAAGTAAATCTATTGGTTGCTGGTTAGTATGCTGTTGTATTGAAAATTAATTTTACAATCTGCAATGTTTGAATTTCCAACTTTAATTAGGCTACTGAACAAGTAATTACATTATTGCTGCCAACCAGGAGTCTAAATGGCAGCCTTGCAACACCGTGTATATCATCGTGAAATGCAATTTCAGCACCATGGACAGCGACCAGTAGTCTATATTTTGTGAAATGCTGTCTGGCTGACATTTTGTCCATTGAGACCATTGAGTCGTAGTTTTGTTTTTACAAGAATTTGATTAGAATTATTGACTGTCTTTTAAGATATTATCAAATCAAATCAAATTTGATTGGTCACATACACGTGGTTAGCAGATGTTATTGCGAGTGTAGCGAAATGTTTATGCTTCTTGTTCCGACAGTGCAGAAAATTCTAGCAATTCCACAACAACTACCGTATATACACAAATCTAAGTAAAGGAATGGAATAAGAATATATAAATATAAATATATGGATGAGCAATGACAGAGCGGCATAAACAAGATGCAATAGATGGTATAAAATACAGTATATACATATGAGATGGTATAAAATACAGTATATACATATGAGATGGTATAAAATACAGTATATACATATGAGATGGTATAAAATACAGTATATACATATGAGATGGTATAAAATACAGTATATACATATGAGATGGTATAAAATACAGTATATACATATGAGATGGTATAAAATACAGTATATACATATGAGATGGTATAAAATACAGTATATACATATGAGATGGTATAAAATACAGTATATACATATGAGATGGTATAAAATACAGTATATACATATGAGATGGTATAAAATACAGTATATACATATGAGATGGTATAAAATACAGTATATACATATGAGATGGTATAAAATACAGTATATACATATGAGATGGTATAAAATACAGTATATACATATGAGATGGTATAAAATACAGTATATACATATGAGATGGTATAAAATACAGTATATACATATGAGATGGTATAAAATACAGTATATACATATGAGATGGTATAAAATACAGTATATACATATGAGATGAGTACTGCAACATATGTAAATATTATTCAAGTGGCATTATTAATAGTGAATTGAATCGTGCTTATTGGCAACATTTGGCATGTCTATGGCTCAGACATAATGCATTTCACAGTAGGCCTATATCAGTGTGAATAATATGTTAACAATATATTTCATATTGTAGCCATAGAATTACTGTTCAAAACATGTTTAACATATTCAGCAAAATATGGGATGGGTCTACATCTTTCCTTCTGTAAGTCTAACAAACTATAAACTAAACTATATTTATTTAACTAACAGACTATTAACTAAACTATATTTATTTAACTAACTAACTAACAAACTATTAACTAAACTATATTTATTTAACTAACTAACTAATAGACTATTAACTAAACTATATTTATTTAACTAACTAACTAACAGACTACAAACTAAACTATATTTATTTAACTAACTAACAGACTAACATTGTAACTGGAGTTGATGACAAAGCAATATGTAAGACTGTAACTACACAACTTGAAGCAACCACGTATTTAGCCACAGAGCACATTCTAAATGGCCAATGAGTGATCAAGCCTCAATTCTAAATGGCCAATGAGTGATCAAGCCTCAACACATCTTCAACTTGTTTATATATCGAAACCCAGCCCTTTTCGCACCACTGCCAGCTACTGCGCCCATAATTCTGGTTGTGAAAATAACCATAATATTTCTGACAACACCCCCGAACCTATAGCGCGATTGCCAGCAGTTAGATGTACCATTATGGTAGGTTTGTTAAAATAGAGACCTGATTGTCCAGCTATAGGCTGATGTACAACTGTAACAAAAAGAGGTCCAAAGAGAGTGGATTTGCTCCCTGACTTAGAAAGCAGCATGATTGATTGATTGATGGACACATGAAACAGACACAGTGTGTTATAGTATTGGCTCTGTGCTTCGCTGACTGGGACAAAGCATGAACCAGTCTCCAATAGCGCTGAGCTCTCTATAAGCATAAGAGGCAGAACACTGACCACCTGCTGTGGGATTACTCCTTTACAACAAAACAAACAGCTTCCAGCACTAACACTCAATGAGCCATGTCAGTTAACAATTTTCTGATTGGTAAATAAGGCTAGCCAGCTACCCATAATATAAACAAAGTATGGACATCCCTTCAAATTAGTGGATTCGGCTATTTCATTCACACCAGATGCTGACAGGTGTATAAAATCGAGCACAAAGCCCTGCAATCTCCATAGACAAACATTGGAATGGCCTTACTCAAGAGCTGTGACTTTGAACTTGGCACCGTCATAGGATGCCAACTTTCAAACAAGTCAGTTTGTGAAATTTCTGCCCTGCTAGAGCTGCCTCGGTCAACTGTATGTGCCGTTATTGTGAAGTGGAAACAGCTCAGCTGCGAAGTGCTAGGCAACACAAGCGCACAGAAATGGCCGAGTTCTGAAGCACGTAGCGTGTAGAATGTATCTGTCTTTGAGTTCCAAACTGCCTCTGGAAGCGACGTCAACACAATGCATCTTTGTCCGGAGCTTCATGAAATAGGTTTCCATGATTGAGCAGCCGCACACAAGCCTAAGCTCACCATGCGCAATGCCAAGCGTTGGCTGGACTGGTGTAAAGTTCACCGCCATTGGACTCTGGAGCAGTGGATACACGCTCTCCGGAGTGGTGAATCACGCATTACTATTTGGCAGTCCAACGGATGAATCTGGGTTTGACGGATGCCAGGAGAACGCAAGCCCGAATGCATAGTGTCAACTGTAAAGTTTGGTGGAGGAAGAATAATGGTCTTGTGCTGTTTTTCATGGTTTGGGCTAGGCCCCTTAGTTCCAGTGAAGGGAAATCTTAACTCTACAGCATACAATGACATTCTAGATGATTCTGTGCTTCCAACTTTGTGGCAACAGTTTGGGGAAGGCCCTTTCCTATTTCAGCATGACAAGATCGACATGACAAGATTGTCGAGATCGGTGTAGATGAACTTGACTGGCCTGCATAGAGCCCTGACCTCAACCCCATCGAACACATTTGGAATGAAATGGAATGCCGACTGTGAGCCAGGCCTAATCGCCAAACAACAGTGTCCGACCTCACCAATGCTCTTGTGGTTGAATGAAAGCAAGTCTCTGCAGCAATGTTCCAACATCTAGTGGAAAGCCTTCCCAGAAGAATGGAGGATGTTATAGCAGCAAACAGGGGGACCTATCAGCATGTTAAATGTGCAACCAGATGGAAACAAACTCTAGACCACCTTTACTTCACATACAGAGACACATACAAAGCTCTCCCTCGCCCTCCATTTGGTAAATCCGACCATAATTCTATCCTCCTGATTCCTGCTTAAAAGCTAAAATTAAAGCAGGAAGCACCAGTGACTCGGTCAATAAAAAAGTGGTCAGATGAAGCAGATGCTAAACTAGAGGACTGTTTTGCTATCACAGACTGGAATATGTTCCGGGATTCTTCCGATGGCATTGAGGAGTACACCACATCAGTCACTGGCTTTATCAATAAGTGCATCGATGATGTCGTCCCCACAGTGACCGTACGTACATACCCCAACCAGAAGCCATGGATTACAGGCAACATCCACACTGAGCTAAAGGCTAGAGCTGCCGCTTTCAAGAAGTGGGACTCTAACCCGGAAGCTTATAAGAAATCCCGCTATGCCCTCCGATGAACCATCAAACAGGCAAAGCGTCAATACAGGACTAAGATCGAATCGTACTACACCGGCTCCAATGCTTTTCGGATGACTGCACGGCGAGGCACGATTCCAACAACATCATTAAGTTTGCTGATGACACAACAGTGGTAAGCCTGATCACCGGCAACGGTGAAACAGCCTATAGGGAGGAGGTCAGAGACCTGGACGTGTGGTGCCAGGACAACAACCTCTCCATCAACGTGATCAAGACAAAGGAGATGATTGTGGACTACAGGAAAAGGAGGACCGAGCACGCCCCCATTCTGATCGACAGGGCTGTAGTGGAGCAGGTTGAGAGCTTCAAGTTCCTTGGTGTCCACATCACCAGCAAACTAACATGGTCCAAGCACACCACGACAGTCATGAAGAGGGCATGACAAAACCTATTCCCCCTTAGGAGACTGAAAAGATTTGGCATGGGTCCTCAGATCCTGAAACGGTTCTACAACTGCACCATTGAGAGCATCATGACTGGTTGCATCACTGCCTGGTATGGTAGCTGCTCGGCCTCCGATCGCAAGGCACTACAGAGTGTAGTGCGTACGGTCCAGTACATCACTGGGGCCAAGCTTCCTGCCATCCAGGACCTCTGTACCAGGCGGTGCCAGAGGAAGACCCTAAAAATTGTCAAAGACTCCAGCCACCCTAGTCATAGACTGTTCTCTCTGCTACCGCACAGCAAGCGGTACCGGAGTGACAAGTCTAGGTACAAGAGGCTTCTCAACAGCTTCTACCCCCAAGCCACAAGACTCCTAAACATCTAGTCAAATGTCTACTCAGACTATTTGCATTGTAGCCCCCCCTCTTTTACACCGCTGCTACTCTGTTGTTATCATCTATGCAGAGTCACTTTAATAACCCTACCTACATGTACATATTACCTCAATTACCTCAACTATCTGGTGCCCTTGCAAATTGACTCTGTACCAGTACCCCCTGTATATAGCCTCCACATTGACTCTGTACCGGTACCCCCTGTATATAGCCTCCACATTGACTCTGTACCGGTACCCCCTGTATATAGCCTCCACATTGACTCTGTACCGGTACCCCCTGTATATAGCCTCCACATTGACTCTGTACCGGTACCCCCTGTATATAGTCTCCACATTGACTCTGTACCGGTACCCCCTGTATATAGCCTCCACATTGACTCTGTACCGGTACCCCCTGTATATAGCCTCCACATTGACTCTGTACCGGTACCCCCTGTATATAGCCTCCACATTGACTCTGTACTGGTACCTCCTGTATATAGCCTCCACATTGACTCTGTACCGGTACCTCCTGTATATAGCCTCCACATTGACTCTGTACCGGTACCCCCTGTATATAGCCTCACTATTGTTATTTTCCTGTTGCTCTTTAATTACTTGTTCTTTTTATTTCTTATTCTTATTCATATTTTTTAAACTGCATTATTAGTTAGGGGCTTGTAAGTAAACATTTCACTGTAAGGTCTGTTGTATTCGGCGCATGTGACTAATACAATTAGATTTGTCTTCTGATGTGTTTGTCAACTCTACAGTATATTAATGCCCATGATTTTGCAATGAGATGTTTAATGAGCAGGTGCCCACATACTTATTTGTCATGTAGTGTATCTAAGCCTGATCGAATACCAGCCAGTAACGCAGCGCAGGGCACATGCCCAGGGGCCCTGACCTCAAGGGCCCCCCCATTGATTTTGTTAGTCACTCTCAGTCAGATATCATTAACTTAAGGCATAAGTCATGGCAAAATGTTTAGAATTGCAGGAAATTAGCTTTCAAACTTTTTTTTCTCTTCCCCTTTGACACAATTAGTAGAATTGCTTGAAATCTATTAGAAAATCACAGAAATGTCTCTCCGTCCCATCACAGAATATGTGGAACTGCAGAAAACTTTATTTAAAACTGCAACATTCATTTTTATTTTGGGGGGGAACTCGGGGTCTCAAGTTGCTGTTGAGAGTTATGGAAACCATGTGTTTGATACCATCCCACTTATTCCGCTCCAGCCATTACAACGAGCCTGTCCTGTGGCTACAGAGCAGCCATTACAACGAGACTGTCCTGTGGCTACAGAGCAGCCATTACAACGAGCCTGTCCTGTGGCTACAGAGCAGCCATTACAACGAGCCTGTCCTCCCCAATTAAGGTGCCACCAACCTCCTGTGGCTACAGAGCTGTGTCACAGAGTTATATTTCTGAGGGAGAAAAAGAATAAGGCTGCAAAATGCAATACCAGTCTTCAACCACAGGGAGGCAGTGTAGTATTTAGAGTGGCGTTGTGCTGGAGGCAATGCAGAGGAGGTGTTTGTCATTGCATCAAAACACTGGCTGCCTTCAATGAGAAGGAAGGTGCGCCTATAATACTGAGCTAAGATCCGTTTAGTGTGATTCACGTAATTAATGGTTAAGATTAGTATTCGTAGAGGGTACGTTCTGGTTCAAATGTGTTTTATTATGAATCATAGGTATCCATCTATACAATTGAACAGTTTGTTTAGTGAGCTGCTTTTTAATTATTTTTTTTACGTAAAAGACAACAGTAAACTATCACATGGGTAATGTATAACAGGATATTATTGCAAGAGTTTAAATGTTTTGGATACATCAAAAACAGTAGGAAGTCAAATGGAACACTGACATCACATCAAAAATCAAAGGCAACATTCGGAGAGGTTGAGAATCAAAAAACACAGATATTTAGCTTATTTTACAACAGAAGACAGCATATATATAGGCCTACTACCCACCCATTAAACAGACAAGGCCCCTGGGCAACAGATGCACTAGAGGTTTGTTTTTATATGAGAAGGAATGCAATGTTTAAGCAAAGGCCTGATATCACAGAAGGAATAGGCTACTCACTGGGCACTGACGTCAATTCAACGTCTATTCCACGTTGGTTCAATGTAATTTCATCGACATTACGTGGAAACAACATTGATTTAACCAGCGTGTGCCCAGTGTATATACCCTCAAGCCTGAGTCTAACGCAGGTCACAACACAGTGGCCATTTTGTGTCTATAAATCAAAATGCATGCAGTCACGCCATGTCAAAACCCCATATTGGCTCTGCGATGCTCACTACGTCTGGAGAGTCAGCTTGCGCTATTGTTTAAGCGATGGGTCTGACGGAACTGTCTCTGAGTGAGCTAGCTCTGTCAGTCAGTCTTCATGCCTGTCGGAAAGGCTCGGCTGTCAAATGCACTACGGCCGAGCGAGCGCATCTCTCTCCCCTTGTGTGAGTACGGGCTTGACCACAGAGAGGAGCCTCGCCGCAGCGCCAGCCAAGCAGAAGAGAGAGAAAGAGACCTCCCCCCGCTAGAGAGAGAGAGACGGATGGAAGGCCACCCCAGGACTCAAATAGGACGTGACAGACCCAGAGAGGAGGGATGAAAAAAAGAAAGGTTAACTCTATCCTCTTTATTTCTCTTTCAGACGGAGAGAGAGAGAGAGAGAGAGAGAGAGAGAGAGAGAGAGAGAGAGAGAGAGAGAGACACACACACAGAGTCATCAGTAGGATGTTAGGGTAGCTTTGCCCTGACCATCAGTAGGATGTTAGGGTAGCTTTGCCCTGACCATCAGTAGGATGTTAGGGTAGCTTTGCCCTGACCATCAGTAGGATGTTAGAGTAGCTTTGCCCTGACCATCAGTAGAATGTTAGAGTAGCTTTGCCCTGACCATCAGTAGGATGTTAGAGTAGCTTTGCCCTGACCATCAGTAGGATGTTAGAGTAGCTTTGCCCTGACCATCAGTAGGATGTTAGAGTAGCTTTGCCCTGACCATCAGTAGGATGTTAGAGTAGCTTTGCCCTGACCATCAGTAGGATGTTAGAGTAGCTTTGCCCTGACCATCAGTAGGATGTTAGAGTATCTTTGTCCTGAACATCAGTAGGATGTTAGAGTAGCTTTGCCCTGACCATCAGTAGGATGTTAGAGTAGCTTTGCCCTGACCATCAGTAGGATGTTAGAGTAGCTTTGCCCTGACCATCAGTAGGATGTTAGGGTAGCTTTGTCCTGACCATGGACATTGTCATTTATGTAATCATTTGAAAAACAGGGTTGTCAAAAGCCAGCTAAGAGGACAGCTCCTTTACTCAGTGCATTTCTGTGCTTCGCAAATGACAATAACCGATGTATAAATTATCCACAATAATGTTAGTACCATTCAAATGTGTGTTAATACCATTCAACAACGAAGTCTGCAATATTTACAAACATGAAATGTTTGGGGAATGTTTAGATGCAATTCTTATCCAGATAGACAAAGAGGGCAACCATGAAAGAGCACCAAATTACCTGAGGGGGATGGATAGGGGGAGGGGGAGGGGGAGGTGGAGGAGATAAAAATAAAAATAAATCTCTGACGAAGGCCAAGAGGCCGACACGTAATCTTTAATAAAATATCTAGTGATACTAGCAAGTGCAGTGTGCGGGTTTCTCTATTTTTCCAAGAGAGGAGATGGAAAGGAGAGCAGAGGAGAGGAGATGGAGAGGACATGGAGAGGAACAAAAGATGGAGATGGACAGTCAGGGAGATGGACAGTCAGGGAGAGGAAAGAGAGATGGAGATGGACAGTCAGGGAGATGGACAGTCAGGGAGAGGAAAGAGAGATGGAGATGGACAGTCATGGAGAGGGAAGAGAGATGGAGATGGACAGTCATGGAGAGGGAAGAGAGATGGAGATGGACAGTCAGGGAGAGGGAAGAGAGATGGAGATGGACAGTCAGGGAGAGGGAAGAGAGATGGAGATGGACAGTCATGGAGAGGGAAGAGAGATGGAGATGGACAGTCAGGGAGAGGGAAGAGAGATGGAGAAGGACAGTCATGGAGAGGGAAGAGAGATGGAGATGGACAGTCAGGGAGATGGACAGTCATGGAGAGGGAAGAGAGATGGAGATGGACAGTCAGGGAGATGGACAATCATGGAGAGGGAAGAAAGATGGAGATGGACAGTCAAGAAGAGGGAAGAGAGATGGAGATGGACAGTCAGGGAGATGGACAGTCATGGAGAGGGAAGAGAGATGGAGATGGACAGTCAGGGAGATGGACAGTCATGGAGAGGGAAGAGAGATGGAGATGGACAGTCATGGAGAGGGAAGAGGATGGAGATGGACAGTCAGGGAGATTTTTTATTTATTTTTATTTAACCAGGTAGGTTAGTTGAGAACAAGTTGTCATGAAAGAGGGATGGAGATGGACAGCTAGAGTAGAGAGTAGAGAGGAAACAGCTAGAGTAGAGAGTAGAGAGGAAACAGCTAGAGTAGAGAGTAGAGAGGAAACAGCTAGAGTAGAGAGTAGAGAGGAAACAGCTAGAGCAGAGAGGAAACAGCTAGAGTAGAGAGGAAACAGCTAGAGTAGAGAGTAGAGAGGAAACAGCTAGAGTAGAGAGGAAACAGCTAGAGTAGAGAGTAGAGAGGAAACAGCTAGAGTAGAGAGGAAACAGCTAGAGTAGAGAGTATAGAGGAAACAGCTAGAGTAGAGAGTAGAGAGGAAACAGCTAGAGTAGAGAGTAGAGAGGAAACAGATAGAGTAGAGAGTAGAGAGGAAACAGCTAGAGTAGAGAGGAAACAGCTAGAGTAGAGAGTAGAGAGGAAACAGCTAGAGTAGAGAGGAAACAGCTAGAGTAGAGAGGAAACAGCTAGAGTAGAGAGGAAACAGCTAGAGTAGAGAGGAAACAGCTAGAGTAGAGAGGAAACAGCTAGAGTAGAGAGTAGAGAGGAAACAGCTAGAGTAGAGAGGAAACAGCTAGAGTAGAGAGTATAGAGGAAACAGCTAGAGTAGAGAGGAAACAGCTAGAGTAGAGAGTAGAGAGGAAACAGCTAGAGTAGAGAGGAAACAGCTAGAGTAGAGAGAAAACAGCTAGAGTAGAGAGGAAACAGCTAGAGTAGAGAGAAAACAGCTAGAGTAGAGAGGAAACAGCTAGAGTAGAGAGTAGAGAGGAAACAGCTAGAGTATATTTCCTCTTCTTGGCTGTAAAAAGAGAGGACCAGTAAAGGGATTGATTACAGAGAAGACACTTCAGAGGCCTGGCTCGTAACGCTGTCTCCCGACAGGTTCAGGATAGCAACAGAACCTAAACCCGTCCTCTCTAACAGCCCTTTTACTGGGACCCTTCACAAGGAGTGTGTTGGGGTGTCAGCGAAAGAAAAAGGAAAGTCGCCATGTTACGTCTTGACAGAATGACTCCGAAAGTACATCTGAAGAGGGTAGAAAATCCATTATACTGTTTGTTCTTTGAGGGAACTGTGAACAGTGAACTGACAGCACATCACGTATGTAAAATACATCTGCTGTGTGCGTGTCTTCTAATCTATGTGAATGTGTGTGTTCATGCTCATTTCTGTGTGTGTGTGTGTGTGTGTGTGCGTGTGTGTGTGTGTGTGATGAAGTGTGTGTGTGTGTGTGTGATGAAGAGTGTGTGTGCGTCTCCTGCTCATCCCACTCAGAGAGCGGGTCAGGCATCCATTTTAGGTTGCCTCTCTAATCTGCAGCCCGAGCACGGTCCTACATGTTGTGGGGGAGGCAGAGAACGACGAGCAGTGGTGGTGCTTTTCCACAGCACTCATGGAGCGCTGTGTGATACTACACCGCTCGCCCATGAACATGTATTTTAATTTCTACACGTGCACGACTGTCAAAGTACATAAGGAGCATAAGGTACATAAGGCACATAAGGTACATACAATACATAAGGTACATAAGGTACACAAGGTACATAATGAACGTACAACACATAAGGTACATAAGGCACACAAGGTACATAAGGAACATACAACACATAAGGTACATAAGGCACACAAGGTACATAAGGAACATACAACACATAAGGTACATAAGGAACATACAACACATAAGGTACATAAGGCACATACAATACATAAGGAACACAAGGCACATATAGTATATACGATACACCAGGTACATAAGGTACATAAGGAACATACAACACATAAGGTACATAAGGTACATATAGTATATAAGATACATAAGGTACTTAAGGTACATAAGGCACATACAATACATAAGGAACACAAGGCACATATAGTATATACGATACACCAGGTACATAAGGTACATAAGGCACATAAGGTACATGCAACACATAAGGTACAAAAGGTACATATAGTATATACGATAAATAACGCACATAAGGTACAGCCGAAGCTCTCTTTTGGAACATGTTTTTCTGAAAGTGGAGGCTTGTATTACTTGGGTCTGGCAAATTCAACAGTGAACGACAGAGGATTGTAGCATTCACACATCACACACACACACACACACACACACACACACACACACACACACACACACACACACACACACACACACACACACACACACACACACACACACACACAC
>NC_034180.2:47182209-47187209 GCF_002021735.2 Oncorhynchus kisutch | reverse complement strand
AATAGAGTTATAACTGATAGTTACTATAGAGATAATAGAGATATAACTGATAGTTACTATAGAGATAATAGAGTTATAACTGATAGTTACTATAGAGATAATAGAGATATAACTGATAGTTACTATAGAGATAATAGAGTTATAACTGATAGTTACTATAGAGATAATAGAGATATAACTGATAGTTACTATAGAGATAATAGAGATATAACTGATAGTTCTCTCCCTTCTATCTTCTTTCTTTCCTTCCTACCTTCTTTCTCTCCCTCCTACCCTATTTCTCTCTCCTCTTCCCCCCAATAGCTCATTAAGACAGACCCTCTTATCGGAGGACACACTTGCTCCACCAAGGCTCCGATTACGCACGCACGCACGCACGCACGCACGCACGCACGCACGCACGCACGCACACACACACACACACACACACACACACACACACACACACACACACACACACACACACACACAGTCTGGCTTAATAAAAAACATTGTTCTACACATAGAACGGAATGCGGCCCACCCTCCCCCAATTTCTCCTTGCCTCTCTCTTTCTTCTACCCTCTTTCTCTCTTCCTACCCTTCTTCTCTCTCCTCCTACACTCTTTCTCTCTCCGCCTACTCTCGTAGAGAGGAAGGGAGGGAGGGGCGAGAGAAAGAGAGCGTTAGAGAGGGAGGGAGATAGAGAGGGAGGGAGGGAGGGGAGAGAGAAAGAGAGCGTTAGAGAGGGAGGGAGGGGAGAGAGAAAGACAGATAGGGAGGGAGGAAGGGGAGAGAGAAGGAGAGAGGGAGGGAGGGGAGAGATAAAGAGCATTAGAGAGGGAGGGGAGAGATAGAGAGATGGAGGAGAGCATTAGAGAGGGAGAGATGGAGGGGAGAGAGATAGGGAGGAAGGGGAGAGAGAAGGAGAGATAGGGAGGGAGAGGAGAGAGAAAGAGCATTAGAGAGGGAGGGGAGAGAGAAAGAGAGATGGAGGGGAGAGAGAAAGAGAGATGGAGGGGAGAGAGATAGAGAGATAGAGAGATATGGAGATAGGGAGGGAGGGAGGGAGGGAGGGAGGGAGGGAGGGAGGGAGGGAGGGAGGGAGGGAGGGAGGGAGGGAGGGAGGGAGGGAGGGAGGGAGGGAGGGAGGGAGCATTAGAGAGGGAGGGGAGAGAGAAGGAGAGATAGGGAGGGAGGGGAGAGAGAAAGAGCATCAGAGAGGGAGGGGAGAGAGAAAGAGAGATGGAGGGGAGAGAGAAAGAGAGATGGAGGGGAGAGGGATAGAGAGATAGGGAGGGAGGGAGGGAGGGAGCATTAGAGAGGGAGGGGAGAGAGAAGGAGAGATAGGGAGGGAGGAAGGGGAGAGAGAAGGAGAGAGGGAGGGAGGGAGGGGAGAGATAAAGAGCATTAGAGAGGGAGGGGAGAGATATAGAGAGATGGAGGAGAGAGAGATAGAGAGCGTTAGAGAGGGAGAGATGGAGGGGAGAGAGATAGGGAGGGAGGGGAGAGAGAAAGAGCATTAGAGAGGGAGGGGAGAGAGAAAGAGAGATGGAGGGGAGAGAGAAAGAGAGATGGAGGGGAGAGGGATAGAGAGATAGGGAGATAGGAGGGAGGGACAAAGAGAGATAGGGAGGGAGGGATAAAGAGAGATAGGGAGGGAGGGAGGGATAAAGAGAGATAGGGAGGGAGGGAGGGAGGGAGCATTAGAGAGGGAGGGGAGAGAGAAGGAGAGATAGGGAGGGAGGGGAGAGAGAAAGAGCATTAGAGAGGGAGGGGAGAGGGATAGGGAGATAGGGAGAGAGATAGAGAGCGTTAGAGAGGGAGAGATGGAGGGGAGAGAGAAAGAGAGATAGGGAGTGAGGGGAGAGAGAAAGAGCATTAGAGAGGGAGGGGAGAGAGAAAGAGAGCGTTAGAGAGGGAGGGAGGGGAGAGAGAAGGGAGAGATAGGGAGGGAGGGGAGAGATTAGAGAGCATTAGAGAGGGAGGGGAGAGAGATAGAGAGATGGAGGGGAGAGAGATAGAGAGCGTTAGAGAGGGAGAGATGGAGGGGAGAGAGAAAGAGAGATATGGAGTGAGGGGAGAGAGAAAGAGCATTAGAGAGGGAGGGGAGAGAGAAAGAGAGATGGAGGGGAGAGAGAAAGAGAGATGGAGGGGAGAGAGATAGAGAGATAGAGAGATAGGGAGGGAGGGAGGGAGGGAGGGAGGGAGGGGAGGGAGGGAGGGAGGGAGGGAGGGAGGGAGGGAGGGAGGGAGGGAGGGAGGGAGGGAGGGAGGGAGGGAGGGAGGGAGGGGAAAGAGCATTAGAGAGGGAGGGGAGAGAGAAAGAGAGATGAGGGGGAGACGAGGATAGAGAGATAGGGAGGGAGGGAGAGCAGAGAGAAAGAGAGATAGGGAGGGAGGGAGGAGGGAGAAAGAGAGTGTGAGGGAGGGAGTGTTAGAGTACTCAGGACACCAGCGGTGCTCCAGAAGTCTTTGATGTTCTGCAAAATTTCAAATTTAATTATAGCGAACCCCCACCTCTTCCTCTCCTTTCCTCATCCGCCTCTCCTCCCCTCCATGCTCTCTCTCCCTCCATGCTCTCCTCCCCTCCATGTTCTCCTCCCCTCAATGCTCTCCTCCCCTCCCCATGCTCTCCTCCCTCCATGTTCTCCCTCCCCTCCATGCTCTCCTCCCCTCCATGCTCTCCTCCCCTCCATGTTCTCCTCCCCTCCATGCTCTCCTCCCCCCTCCATGCTCTCCTCCCCTCCATGCTCTCCTCCCCTCCATGTTCTCCTCCCCTCCCATGCTCTCCTCCCCTCCATGCTCTCCTCCCCTCCATGCTCTCTCCCTCCATGCTCTCCTCCCCTCCATGCTCTCCACTCCTCTTGTGCTTAAACAAGCTTTACTGCCTTTGTTGTTGCTTTAAATACGCACATACTTTTTGCATTTTTTTGTTGCTGTGCTGAAGTTAAGAGACTACATGCCCTGCAGTAGGGGTTAATTATTCATTGGGATGTGTGTGTGTTTGAGTCTGTGTGTGTGTGGCAGGCCAGCAGTGGGGTAGAATCTGGGTCGTGTTGAGATGACCATGGTACAGTATCTTGGTAGACTCTAGTGCTTATTGCCAAGCCAACCAACCACATCTCTCCATGGATGGGAATGTGCTTTCAGGGGGGGGTGTCTCTCTCACACACACACACACACACACACACACACACACACACAGTCATTTCCTATTACCTCAGCTATTATGCAAATGACCAATTCTTCGAAAACTATTTTTTATTATTTCACGTTTATTTAACTCGGCAAGTCAGTTAAAAACATATTCATATTTACAAACCCGGCCTACCCCGGCCTACCCCGGCCTACCCCGGCCTACCCCGGACTACCCCGGCCTACCCCGGCCTACCCCGGCCTACCCCGGACTACCCCGGCCTACCCCGGACTACCCCGGACTACCCCGGACTACCCCGGCCTACCCCGGACTACCCCGGACTACCCCGGACTACCCCGGCCTACCCCGGACTACCCCGGCCTACCCCGGCCTACCCCGGACTACCCCGGCCTACCCCGGACTACCCCGGCCTACCCCGGCCTACCCCGGCCTACCCCGGACTACCCCGGACTACCCCGGCCAAATCCTGACAACACTGGGCCAATTGTGCGCCGACCTATGAGACTCCCAATCGCGGCCAGATGATACAACCTGGATTCAAAACAGGTACTGTAGTGATGCCCGTTGCACTGAGATGCAGTGCCTTAGATTCGCTGCGCCACTCGGGAGAAACCTCTCTGATGTGCTTTGGAACTGTCTGAATGAGGACTCGGGTCACATAGAAAATACGAACCATTTACTGCATCATAGAGACACAGAATACTACTACGGCAGGATCGTATTCATTAACGTATGCAACAAAAAACGTTTTTAAAAATCTCAAATAAAAGTTTCTCATTGGACAAGTAGTTCCTCTCTGTTTCAGTCCATTATTTTCCATTTGGTGCCTAATGAATACGATCCAGTTCTACAAGACAAACATCTCTCAATCAATCAATGAAACTGTATTAGTCATATACACACACAGTTTACAGCATGTGTAAAAAGGTGCAGTACAATAATCAAGATCAATGATAAAAAGTTAAATACAAAATATCTAGTCATCTCTAGCTAGAATATGCAATGAAATTGTCAAAACTAACCAACAAGGCCTTAAGCTCCCTGTGAAGGAAACATTTCACTGACCTTTACTGTCAACCGTTTGAACTTTTGTGATCTTGAACGGCCCCAACGGCAGCAGGCCCCCGTTTCCGTTGGTACAGCCAGGTACTTCCATTTGGAAGACTGCCTCTCAATAACAACGCCTGGGGTTATACTACGTGACATGTAACGCGGAATATCTCTAATGATAAGAATTAGAGAAGTTCAGTTATCGAGAAGGTAGAATAAAATCAGCGCTTGATCAGTGTCGATGAGTCTGCTCTGGAAGGTCATGGATCTTTACACATGCTAATAGCTCTCCAAACGTCAAAGTGTTTGTGTTACTCTTGCTGCTCAGGATCTTGGCATTTCTCCAATGTATAAATGTATAAAAAACTATTCTAGAAACAATGGCTAGTCATGGTTTATAGACATGGTCTGGCAGTCAATAAATGTCATTTTTAAAGTGAATTGCGACCTTTCTCTATTCAGTTTCAACTGAACTTATCCAACATTAACTGCACTAACTGGCTAGCAAGCTTAGCTCGTAGCTAGCTTAGTAGAACATGGTTGGCAAATAGCTAAAATTGTACAGACAGCGTTTTTCTATATCTATATGCTGTTACAATTACCAAACGTTTGGATGAACAAATTATTTATGAAACCATGATGTGATGTATGACAGGATTGGATGTTGTATGCAATTTCAATTGCGTTTGAAATGCTTTGTGTATCAGCAAAGTTGCTTGAGTTGATGTCACTCTATTGCAAATTGCATCTGCAACAGAAATTGATTCCAAATTGTTTTGTGAGGCTTTAGAATGACACCCCAAGTTTTTTT
>NC_034180.2:47167117-47182109 GCF_002021735.2 Oncorhynchus kisutch | reverse complement strand
CAGCTTTGAGTCGTCTTGGGTATGTCTGTATCAGCTTTGAGTCGTCTTGGGTATGTCTGTATCAGCTTTGAGTCGTCTTGGGTATGTCTGTATCAGCTTTGAGTCGTCTTGGGCATGTCTGTATCAGCTTTGAGTCGTCTTGGGTATGTCTGTATCAGCTTTGAGTCGTCTTGGGTATGTCTGTATCAGCTTTATGTCATCTTGGGTATGTCTGTATCAGCTTTGAGTCGTCTTGGGCATGTCTGTATCAGCTTTGAGTCGTCTTGGGTATGTCTGTATCAGCTTTGAGTCGTCTTGGGCATGTCTGTATCAGCTTTGAGTCGTCTTGGGTATGTCTGTATCAGCTTTGAGTCGTCTTGGGTATGTCTGTATCAGCTTTGAGTCGTCTTGGGTATGTCTGTATCAGCATTATGTCATCTTGGGTATGTCTGTATCAGCTTTGAGTCGTCTTGGGCATGTCTGTATCAGCTTTGAGTCGTCTTGGGTATGTCTGTATCAGCTTTGAGTCGTCTTGAGTATGTCTGTATCAGCTTTGAGTCGTCTTGGGTATGTCTGTATCAGCTTTATGTCATCTTGGGTATGTCTGTATCAGCTTGAGTCGTCTTGGGTATGTCTGTATCAGCTTTGAGTCGTCTTGGGCATGTCTGTATCAGCTTTGAGTCGTCTTGGGTATGTCTGTATCAGCTTTGAGTCGTCTTGGGTATGTCTGTATCAGCTTTGAGTCGTCTTGGGTATGTCTGTATCAGCTTTGAGTCGTCTTGGGTATGTCTGTATCAGCTTTGAGTCGTCTTGGGCATGTCTGTATCAGCTTTGAGTCGTCTTGGGTATGTCTGTATCAGCTTTGAGTCGTCTTGGGTATGTCTGTATCAACTTTGAGTCGTCTTGGGTATGTCTGTATCAGCTTTATGTCATCTTGGGTATGTCTGTATCAGCTTTGAGTCGTCTTGGGTATGTCTGTATCAGCTTTGAGTCGTCTTGGGCATGTCTGTATCAGCTTTGAGTCATCTTGGGTATGTCTATATCAGCTTTGAGTCGTCTTGGGTATGTCTGTATCAACTTTGAGTCGTCTTGGGTATGTCTGTATCAGCTTTATGTCATCTTGGGTATGTCTGTATCAGCTTTGAGTCGTCTTGGGTATGTCTGTATCAGCTTTGAGTCGTCTTGGGCATGTCTGTATCAGCTTTGAGTCATCTTGGGTATGTCTGTATCAGCTTTGAGTCGTCTTGGGTATGTCTGTATCAGCTTTGAGTCGTCTTGGGTATGTCTGTATCAGCTTTGATTCGTCTTGGGTATGTCTGTATCAGCTTTGAGTCGTCTTGGGCATGTCTGTATCAGCTTTGAGTCGTCTTGGGTATGTCTGTATCAGCTTTGAGTCGTCTTGGGTATGTCTGTATCAGCTTTGAGTCGTCTTGGGTATGTCTGTATCAGCTTTATGTCATCTTGGGTATGTCTGTATCAGCTTTGAGTCGTCTTGGGCATGTCTGTATCAGCTTTGAGTCGTCTTGGGTATGTCTGTATCAGCTTTGAGTCGTCTTGGGTATGTCTGTATCAGCTTTATGTCATCTTGGGTATGTCTGTATCAGCTTTGAGTCGTCTTGGGCATGTCTGTATCAGCTTTGAGTCGTCTTGGGTATGTCTGTATCAGCTTTGAGTCGTCTTGGGCATGTCTGTATCAGCTTTGAGTCGTCTTGGGTATGTCTGTATCAGCTTTGAGTCGTCTTGGGTATGTCTGTATCAGCTTTGAGTCGTCTTGGGTATGTCTGTATCAGCATTATGTCATCTTGGGTATGTCTGTATCAGCTTTGAGTCGTCTTGGGCATGTCTGTATCAGCTTTGAGTCGTCTTGGGTATGTCTGTATCAGCTTTGAGTCGTCTTGAGTATGTCTGTATCAGCTTTGAGTCGTCTTGGGTATGTCTGTATCAGCTTTATGTCATCTTGGGTATGTCTGTATCAGCTTTGAGTCGTCTTGGGTATGTCTGTATCAGCTTTGAGTCGTCTTGGGCATGTCTGTATCAGCTTTGAGTCGTCTTGGGTATGTCTGTATCAGCTTTGAGTCGTCTTGGGTATGTCTGTATCAGCTTTGAGTCGTCTTGGTATGTCTGTATCAGCTTTGAGTCGTCTTGGGTATGTCTGTATCAGCTTTGAGTCGTCTTGGGCATGTCTGTATCAGCTTTGAGTCGTCTTGGGTATGTCTGTATCAGCTTTGAGTCGTCTTGGGTATGTCTGTATCAACTTTGAGTCGTCTTGGGTATGTCTGTATCAGCTTTATGTCATCTTGGGTATGTCTGTATCAGCTTTGAGTCGTCTTGGGTATGTCTGTATCAGCTTTGAGTCGTCTTGGGCATGTCTGTATCAGCTTTGAGTCATCTTGGGTATGTCTATATCAGCTTTGAGTCGTCTTGGGTATGTCTGTATCAACTTTGAGTCGTCTTGGGTATGTCTGTATCAGCTTTATGTCATCTTGGGTATGTCTGTATCAGCTTTGAGTCGTCTTGGGTATGTCTGTATCAGCTTTGAGTCGTCTTGGGCATGTCTGTATCAGCTTTGAGTCATCTTGGGTATGTCTGTATCAGCTTTGAGTCGTCTTGGGTATGTCTGTATCAGCTTTGAGTCGTCTTGGGTATGTCTGTATCAGCTTTGATTCGTCTTGGGTATGTCTGTATCAGCTTTGAGTCGTCTTGGGCATGTCTGTATCAGCTTTGAGTCGTCTTGGGTATGTCTGTATCAGCTTTGAGTCGTCTTGGGTATGTCTGTATCAGCTTTGAGTCGTCTTGGGTATGTCTGTATCAGCTTTATGTCATCTTGGGTATGTCTGTATCAGCTTTGAGTCGTCTTGGGCATGTCTGTATCAGCTTTGAGTCGTCTTGGGTATGTCTGTATCAGCTTTGAGTCGTCTTGGGTATGTCTGTATCAGCTTTATGTCATCTTGGGTATGTCTGTATCAGCTTTGAGTCGTCTTGGGCATGTCTGTATCAGCTTTGAGTCGTCTTGGGTATGTCTGTATCAGCTTTATGTCGTCTTGGGTATGTCTGTATCAGCTTTGTACATCTGGATGTGGGGATTTTCTCCCATTCTTCTTTGCAGATTTTATCAAGCTCTGTGAAGTTCTATTGAACAAAAATATAAACACAACATGTGAAGTGTTGGTCCCATGTTTCATGAGCTGAAATGAAAGTTCCCAGACATTTTCCAAATGCACCAAAAGCTTATTTCTCTCAAGTATTGTGCACAAGTTAGTTTACATCCCTGTTAGTGAGCATTGTGCTGGGGACAATAAAAAGCACTATATGCGCAGTTTTGCCATACAACACAATACCACCAATGTCTGAAGTTTTGAGGGAGCGTGCAATTGGGATGCTGACTTCAGGAATGTCCACCCAAGCTGTTGCTAGATAATTGAATATACATTTTTCTACCATAAGCCGCCTCCGTCGTTTTAGAGAATTTGGCAGTACGTTCAACCGGCCTCACAACTACAGACCATGTGTAACCACACCAGTCCAGGACCTCCACATCACACCAGTCCAGGACCTCCACATCTGGCTTCTTCATTCGTCTGAGACCAGCCCCCAGATGAAACTGAGGAGTATTTCTGTCTGTAATAAAGTCCTTTTGCAGGAAAAAACTAATTCTGATTATCTGGGCCTGGCTCCCAAGTGGGTGGCCCTATGCCTTCCCAGAACCACCCATGGCTACGCCCCTGCCCAGTCATGTGAAATTCATAGATTAGTGCCTAATGAATTTATCTCAATTGCCTGATTTACACTCAGTAAAATCATTGAAATTGTTGCATCCTGCGTTTATACTTTTGTTTAGTATAATAAAATGTAATATATCTGGAAATATATAGATAAAAGTTATCCCATGATATTAACCCTTTTCGCCCACTGGATTATTTTCCTGCTGTAGAAAACAGGCTCAAATTAAGATCTTACATCTGTACATGCATGTGTGATTGGGTAGAGCGTCTGTGAATGCATTTGAGTGCGTGTGTGTGTTTGCATGCGTGTATGCATGTGCACGTGCATTTGTGTGTGTGCACCCATCCAACTCATCCATCCAGCTCAGGACATCATCCCTGGCTGGCTCGCATTGAGTGTTGGTGCTGACATGCATTGTGGCCATCCTGGCGACCAGATGTCAGGGACTACTGATACTGTCCCTTCACAGAGCAGAAACAAATTACAGACCAGCGCTACGGAATATAACCTTCAGATTACAGATGGCCTGCATCACGGGCCCTGAACAGATTTACAAGATGTAAATACCATGGGGGCGGAGGTAATCCAGTAGAGGGAGTAGAGGGAGGGAGAGGTGGAGGGAGGGGTTCCAGCTGGTGTGAGGGAGGGGGGGACTACACTGATACACTAATGTTGGGATGATGGTGATGGTGTGCATTTGATGTGCTACAGAGAGCTGAAATGAAACTGGACATCAACGGAACAGATCATCGCTGCATGATTATCTCCTGCTGCTATACTACAGTGATCTTATCCCCTGTTGTTATACTACAGTGATATTATCTCCTGTTGTTATACTACAGTGATCTTATCACCTGTTGTTCTACTACAGTGATCTTATCTCCTGTTGTTATACTACAGTGATCAAAATCAAATCAAATCAAATGTATTTATATAGCCCTTCGTACATCAGCTGATATCTCAAAGTGCTGTACAGAAACCCAGCCTAAAACCCCAAACAGCAAGCAATGCAGGTGTAGAAGCACGGTGGCTAGGAAAAACTCCCTAGAAAGGCCAAAACCTAGGAAGAAACCTAGAGAGGAACCAGGCTATGTGGGGTGGCCAGTCCTCTTCTGGCTGTGCCGGGTGGAAATTATAACATGGCCAAGATGTTCAAATGTTCATAAATGACCAGCATGGTCGAATAATAATAAGGCAGAACAGTTGAAACTGGAGCAGCAGCACGGTCTGGTGGACTGGGGACAGCAAGGAGTCATCATGTCAGGTAGTCCTGGGGCATGGTCCTAGGGCTCAGGTCCTCCGAGAGAGAGAAAGAAAGAGAGAATTAGAGAGAGCATATGTGGGGTGGCCAGTCCTCTTCTGGCTGTGCCGGGTGGAGATTATAACAGAACATGGCCAAGATGTTCAAATGTTCATAAATGACCAGCATGGTCGAATAATAATAAGGCAGAACAGTTTAAACTGGAGCAGCAGCGCGGTCAGGTGGACTTGGGACAGCAAGGAGTCATCATGTCAGGTAGTCCTGGGGCATGGTCCTAGGGCTCAGGTCCTCCGAGAGAGAGAGAAAGAAAGAGGGAATTAGAGAACGCACACTTAGATTCACACAGGACACCGAATAGGACAGGAGAAGTACTCCAGATATAACAAACTGACCCTAGCCCCCGACACATAAACTACTGCAGCATAAATACTGGAGGCTGAGACAGGAGGGGTCAGGAGACACTGTGGCCCAATCCGAGGACACCCCCGGACAGGGCCAAACAGGAAGGATATAACCCCACCCACTTTGCCAAAGCACAGCCCCCACACCACTAGAGGGATATCTTCAACCACCAACTTACCATCCTGAGACAAGGCTGAGTATAGCCCACAAAGATCTCCGCCATGGCACAACCCAAGGGGGGGCGCCAACCCAGACAGGATGACCACATCAGTGATCTTATCTCCTGTTGTTATACTATAGTGATCTTATCTCCTGTTGTTATACTATAGTGATCTTATCTCCTGTTGTTAAACTATAGTGATCTTATCCCGTGTTTCTATACAATAGGAAAACAGAGGCATGAGGATGGAATGGAGACATTTCATTGATGTTTTTGGGGTGAACGAGAGGGTGTCAAGGAGGTGCTATAATCACATAATCCCCTTCAGAGGGGCTCAACATCTCTGTCCTAGTCTACCTATCCTCATGTGAGGAGAGGGTAAAACCACATAGTCACTACACCATGGAAGCCCACTAATAATTACACCTGAATTCCTCATGTTCTTTTTATTATGAAGAGGTGGGAAGAGAGAGATATAGAGAAAGAGAGAGAGAAAGACAGAGAGCAGGAGAGAGAGAGAGAGAGAGAGAGATAGTGAAAACAAACAGTAATGATAGACTAGTTGACAGTTCGTTGAACCATCAAATACAATTTTCTCAATTGTATTCCCCTAAAAAGCGGGTGAGAAAGATAGAGAGTGAGAGAGAGAGAGAGAGAGAGAGAGAGAGAGAGAGAGAGACTCATCACAACAGCTGAACCCGCCTCATTTGATCCTTTGACTCACAGAGGTCATACGGAAAAAAGCCACACTCAGCCTCTGGAAAGATGCCCTGTTCTCTCCTTCTTCTCTCTCCTTCCGCACCCGTCCCCTCCTCCCTCCCTCCTCCATTCATCCTTTGTCCTTTATTATAATTCTCATCTCCTCTCTTGTCATTAGCAAGCTGCCTGCTAATGAATTTTCTTATCTTCCAATTTCAATGGCTGCCATGATAAGGTTTTATTATTTTTAGAATTAGTATGCCCAACGTCAGAAATGCAGAAAGGAGAGAAAAGAGAGAAGAGGAGAAGAAGATTGCCTGGGGAGGGAGGAGAGAATAGAGCGACTCTCGAGTGGTGGAGGCTCGTCCAAAACGGCCCTATCTATCTCCCTCTCTGTATGTGTGGGGGAGGATGGGAGTATTCACAGAGTGCTAAATGTAGAGGTACTTAGACAAACAGGAGGAATGGGAGAACGAGGGAAATAAAGATTAAAGAAAGGGATAGAATGATAAAGAAGATAAGGGATAGAGACAAAGACAACATGCCTTGGTTAGAGACAAAGACAACATGCCTTGGTTAGAGACAAAGACAACATGCCTTGGTTAGAGAGAAAGACAACATCCCTTGGTTAGAGAGAAAGAGAACATGCCTTGGTTAGAGGGAAAGAGAACATGCCTTGGTTAGAGGGAAAGACAACATGCCTTGGTTAGAGGGAAAGAGAACATGCCTTGGTTAGAGAGAAAGAGAACATGCCTTGGTTAGAGGGAAAGACAACATGCCTTGGTTAGAGAGAAAGACAACATGCCTTGGTTAGAGGGAAAGACAACATGCCTTGTTTAGAGAGAAAGAGAACATGCCTTGGTTAGAGAGAAAGAGAACATGCCTTGGTTAGAGAGAAAGATAACATGCCTTGGTTAGAGAGCAAGACAACAGGCCTTGTTTAGAGAGCAAGACAACAGGCCTTGTTTAGAGAGCAAGACAACAGGCCTTGTTTAGAGAGCAAGACAACAGGCCTTGGTTAGAGAGAAAGACCACAGGCCTTGTTTAGAGAGCAAGACAACAGGCCTTGTTTAGAGAGAAAGACAACAGGCCTTGTTTAGAGAGAAAGACAACAGGCCTTGGTTAGAGACAAAGACAACAGGCCTTGGTTAGAGAGAAAGACAACAGGCCTTGTTTGGAGAGCAAGACAACAGGCCTTGTTTAGAGAGAAATACAACAGGCCTTGTTTAGAGAGAAAGACAACAGGCCTTGTTTAGAGAGAAAGACAACAGGCCTTGGTTAGAGAGAAAGACAACAGGCCTTGTTTAGAGAGAAAGACAACAGGCCTTGGTTAGAGAGCAAGACAACAGGCCTTGTTTAGAGAGAAAGACAACAGGCCTTGTTTAGAGAGAAAGACAACAGGCCTTGTTTAGAGAGAAAGACAACAGGCCTTGGTTAGAGAGAAAGACAACAGGCCTTGTTTAGAGAGAAAGACAACAGGCCTTGTTTAGAGAGAAAGACAACAGGCCTTGGTCAGAGAGCAAGACAACAGGCCTTGTTTAGAGAGAAAGACAACAGGCCTTGTTTAGAGAGAAAGACAACAGGCCTTGTTTAGAGAGAAAGACAACAGGCCTTGTTTAGAGAGAAAGACAACAGGCCTTGTTTAGAGAGAAAGACAACAGGCCTTGGTTAGAGAGAAAGACAACAGGCCTTGTTTAGAGAGAAAGACAACAGGCCTTGTTTAGAGAGAAAGACAACAGGCCTTGGTTAGAGAGAAAGACAACAGGCCTTGTTTAGAGAGCAAGACAACAGGCCTTGTTTAGAGAGCAAGACAACAGATCTTGGTTAGAGAGAAAGACAACATGCCTTGTTTAGAGAGCAAGACAACAGGCCTTGTTTAGAGAGAAAGACAACAGGCCTTGTTTAGAGAGAAAGACAACAGGCCTTGGTTAGAGACAAAGACAACAGGCCTTGGTTAGAGAGAAAGACAACAGGCCTTGTTTGGAGAGCAAGACGACAGGCCTTGTTTAGAGAGAAAGACAACAGGCCTTGTTTAGAGAGAAAGACAACAGGCCTTGTTTAGAGAGAAAGACAACAGGCCTTGGTTAGAGAGAAAGACAACAGGCCTTGTTTAGAGAGAAAGACAACAGGCCTTGTTTAGAGAGAAAGACAACAGGCCTTGTTTAGAGAGAAAGACAACAGGCCTTGGTTAGAGAGAAAGACAACAGGCCTTGTTTAGAGAGAAAGACAACAGGCCTTGTTTAGAGAGAAAGACAACAGGCCTTGGTTAGAGAGAAAGACAACAGGCCTTGTTTAGAGAGAAAGACAACAGGCCTTGTTTAGAGAGCAAGACAACAGGCCTTGGTTAGAGAGCAAGACAACAGGCCTTGGTTAGAGAGAAAGACAACAGGCCTTGGTTAGAGAGAAAGACAACAGGCCTTGGTTAGAGAGAAAGACAACAGGCCTTGGTTAGAGAGAAAGACAACAGGTCTTGTTTAGAGAGCAAGACAACAGGCCTTGTTTAGAGAGCAAGACAACAGGCCTTGGTTAGAGAGCAAGACAACAGGCCTTGGTTAGAGAGAAAGACAACAGGCCTTGGTTAGAGAGAAAGACAACAGGCCTTGGTTAGAGAGAAAGACAACAGGCCTTGTTTAGAGAGCAAGACAACAGGCCTTGTTTAGAGAGCAAGACAACAGGCCTTGGTTAGAGAGAAAGACCACAGGCCTTGTTTAGAGAGCAAGACAACAGGCCTTGTTTAGAGAGAAAGACAACAGGCCTTGTTTAGAGAGAAAGACAACAGGCCTTGTTTAGAGAGAAAGACAACAGGCCTTGGTTAGAGAGAAAGACAACAGGCCTTGTTTAGCGAGAAAGACAACAGGCCTTGTTTAGAGAGAAAGACAACAGGCCTTGGTTAGAGAGAAAGACAACAGGCCTTGTTTAGAGAGCAAGACAACAGGCCTTGTTTAGAGAGCAAGACAACAGATCTTGGTTAGAGAGAAAGACAACATGCCTTGTTTAGAGAGCAAGACAACAGGCCTTGTTTAGAGAGAAAGACAACAGGCCTTGTTTAGAGAGAAAGACAACAGGCCTTGGTTAGAGACAAAGACAACAGGCCTTGGTTAGAGAGAAAGACAACAGGCCTTGTTTGGAGAGCAAGACAACAGGCCTTGTTTAGAGAGAAAGAAACAGGCCTTGTTTAGAGAGAAAGACAACAGGCCTTGTTTAGAGAGAAAGACAACAGGCCTTGGTTAGAGAGAAAGACAACAGGCCTTGTTTAGAGAGAAAGACAACAGGCCTTGTTTAGAGAGAAAGACAACAGGCCTTGTTTAGAGACAAAGACAACAGGCCTTGGTTAGAGAGAAAGACAACAGGCCTTGTTTAGAGAGAAAGACAACAGGCCTTGTTTAGAGAGAAAGACAACAGGCCTTGGTTAGAGAGAAAGACAACAGGCCTTGTTTAGAGAGAAAGACAACAGGCCTTGTTTAGAGAGAAAGACAACAGGCCTTGTTTAGAGAGAAAGTCAACAGGCCTTGTTTAGAGAGAAAGACAACAGGCCTTGGTTAGAGAGAAAGACAACAGGCCTTGTTTAGAGAGAAAGACAACAGGCCTTGTTTAGAGAGAAAGACAACAGGCCTTGGTTAGAGAGAAAGACAACATGCCTTGTTTAGAGAGAAAGACAACAGGCCTTGGTTAGAGAGCAAGACAACAGGCCTTGTTTAGAGAGAAAGACAATAGGCCTTGTTTAGAGAGAAAGACAACAGGCCTTGTTTAGAGAGAAAGACAACAGGCCTTGGTTAGAGAGAACGACAACAGGCCTTGGTTAGAGACAAAGACAACAGACCTTGGTTAGAGAGAAAGACAACAGGCCTTGGTTAGAGACAAAGACAACAGGCCTTGGTTAGAGACAAAGACAACAGGCTTTGGTTAGAGAGAAAGACAACAGGCCTTGTTTAGAGACAAAGACAACAGGCCTTGTTTAGAGAGCAAGACAACAGGCCTTGGTTAGAGAGAAAGACAACAGGCCTTGGTTAGAGAGAAAGACAACAGGACTTGGTTAGAGAGAAAGACAAATTGCCTTGTTTGGAGAGCAAGACAACAGGCCTTGTTTAGAGAGCAAGACAACAGGCCTTGGTTAGAGAGCAAGACAAAAGGCCTTGGTTAGAGAGAAAGACAACAGGCCTTGGTTAGAGAGAAAGACAACAGGCCTTGGTTAGAGAGAAAGACAACAGGCCTTGGTTAGAGAGAAAGAAAACAGGTCTTGTTTAGAGAGCAAGACAACAGGCCTTGTTTAGAGAGCAAGACAACAGGCCTTGGTTAGAGAGCAAGACAACAGGCCTTGGTTAGAGAGAAAGACAACAGGCCTTGGTTAGAGAGAAAGACAACAGGCCTTGTTTAGAGAGAAAGACAACAGGCCTTGGTTAGAGAGAAAGACAACAGGCCTTGTTTAGAGAGCAAGACAACAGGCCTTGTTTAGAGAGCAAGACAACAGATCTTGGTTAGAGAGAAAGACAACATGCCTTGTTTAGAGAGAAAGACAACAGGCCTTGTTTAGAGAGAAAGACAACAGGCCTTGGTTAGAGACAAAGACAACAGGCCTTGGTTAGAGAGAAAGACAACAGGCCTTGTTTGGAGAGCAAGACAACAGGCCTTGTTTAGAGAGAAAGACAACAGGCCTTGTTTAGAGAGAAAGTCAACAGGCCTTGTTTAGAGAGAAAGACAACAGGCCTTGGTTAGAGAGAAAGACAACAGGCCTTGTTTAGAGAGAAAGACAACAGGCCTTGTTTAGGGAGAAAGACAACAGGCCTTGGTTAGAGAGAAAGACAACATGCCTTGTTTAGAGAGAAAGACAACAGGCCTTGGTTAGAGAGCAAGACAACAGGCCTTGTTTAGAGAGAAAGACAACAGGCCTTGTTTAGAGAGAAAGACAATAGGCCTTGTTTAGAGAGAAAGACAACAGGCCTTGTTTAGAGAGAAAGACAACAGGCCTTGGTTAGAGAGAAAGACAACAGGCCTTGTTTAGAGAGAAAGACAACAGGCCTTGTTTAGAGAGAAAGACAACAGGCCTTGGTCAGAGAGCAAGACAACAGGCCTTGTTTAGAGAGAAAGACAACAGGCCTTGTTTAGAGAGAAAGACAACATGCCTTGTTTAGAGAGAAAGACAACAGGCCTTGGTTAGAGAGAAAGACAACAGGCCTTGTTTAGAGATTCACATTTTGCGTAGAAAAGAAAAAGAGAAAAAGGGTGAGAGAGAGAGAGAGAGTAGAGCAAGAGAGCAGATGAGCAGATGGGAGTTATGGGCCCGGTTTCCATAGGATCCTATGATTATAACCATGAACTTAACCTTAAGATGCTTATTGGAAAACGGGCCTAGGTCTGTTGCTACTGTTCCTTAGACAGTCATTCAACATGACCAGTGGAACCAACTACCAGAGGGCCAGCAGGTAAGACAGTCATTCAACATGACCAATGGAACCAACTACCAGATGACCAGCAGGTAAGACAGTCATTCAACATGACCGATGGAACCAACTACCAGAGGGCCAGCAGGTAAGACAGTCATTCAGCATGACCAATGGAACCAACTACCAGAGGGCCAGCAGGTAAGACAGTCATTCAGCATGACCAATGGAACCAACTACCACGGGACCAGCAGGCAAGACAGTCATTCAACATGACCGATGGAACCAGAAGGCAAGACAGTCATTCAACATGACCGATGGAACCAACTACCACGGGACCAGAAGGCAAGACAGTCATTCAACATGACCGATGGAACCAGAAGGTAAGACAGTCATTCAACATGACCGAGGGAACCAACTACCATGGGACCAGAAGGTAAGACAGTCATTCAGCATGACCAATGGAACCAGAAGGTAAGACAGTCATTCAACATGACCGATCGGACCAGTAGGTAAGACAGTCATTCAACATGACCGATGGAACCAGCAGGTAAGACAGTCATTCAACATGACCGATGGGACCAGAAGGTAAGACAGTCATTCAACATGACCGATGGAACCAACTACCAGAGGGCCAGCAGGTAAGACAGTCATTCAACATGACCGATGGGACCAGAAGGTAAGACAGTCATTCAACATGACCGATGGAACCAACTACCAGAGGACCAGCAGGTACGACAGTCATTCAACATGACCGATGGGACCAGAAGGTAAGACAGTCATTCAACATGACCGATGGGACCACAAGGTAAGACAGTCATTCAACATGACCGATGGAACCAGCAGGTAAGTCAGTCTTTCAACATGACCGATGGAACCAACTACCACGGGACCAGAAGGCAAGACAGTCATTCAACATGACCGATGGAACCAGAAGGTAAGACAGTCATTCAACATGACCGATGGAACCAACTACCACGGGACCAGCAGGTAAGACAGTCATTCAACATGACCGATGGGACCAGAAGGTAAGACAGTCATTCAACATGACCGATGGAACCAACTACCATGGGACCAGAAGGCAAGACAGTCATTCAACATGACCGATGGGACCAGAAGGTAAGACAGTCATTCAACATGACCGATGGAACCAGAAGGTAAGACAGTCATTCAACATGACCGATGGAACCAACTACCACGGGACCAGCAGGTAAGACAGTCATTCAACATGACCGATGGAACCAACTACCAGAGGGCCAGCAGGTAAGACAGTCATTCAACATGACCGATGGAACCAGAAGGTAAGACAGCCGATGATGGAACCAGCTACCAGAGGACCCGAAAGCTTTCTTCCACCCGGCTGTTTGAAACCAGCAGCCAACCCCAACCATCACATGTCCTCTGTGCTTCTGGAGGAAAATGAATCACTCACTACACATATGGCAATGTTTTTCTGTCTTGGATGAGTAGAGGAGAGAGATAGAGGGATGGACAGAGAGCAAGAGAAAGTGAGAGAAATGGAGTGAGAGAGAGAGAGAGAGAGAAAAAGGGGGCGATACATTAATTTGTTTTCTGAAGCCTCCCTCCCATCACAGAAGTATGTTCACCAGTCTCCACTCTGCCGTTAATGACACCAGTCTCCACTCTGCCGTTAATGACACCAGTCTCCACTCTGCCGTTAATGACACCAGTCTCCACTCTGCCGTTAATGACACCAGTCTCCACTCTGCCGTTAATGACACCAGTCTCCACTCTGCCGTTAATGATACCAGTCTCCACTCTGCCGTTAATGACACCAGTCTCCACTCTGCCGTTAATGACACCAGTCTCCACTCTGCCGTTAATGACACCAGTCTCCACTCTGCCGTTAATGACACCAGTCTCCACTCTGCCAATCAAATGCCTGAATAGGTTCAGAACTGACTCATGTACAGTATCCTTCACATGTCCTGTTTGGGCTTCGTCTCTCTCTCTCTCTCTCTCTCTCTCTCTCTCTCTCTCTCTCTCTCTCTCTCTCTTTCTCTCTCTCTCTCTCTCTCTCTCTCTCTCTCTAACTCTCTCTCTCTCTCTCTCCCTCTCTCTCTCTCTCTCTCTCTCTCTCTCTCTCTCTCTCTCCCTCCCTCTCTCTCTCTCTCTCTCTCTCTCTCTCCCTCCCTCTCTCTCTCTCTCTCTCTCTCTCTCTCTCTAGTCAGTTGTATTATATAAATTATCAGATAAATATAGGTTGAATTTATAATGGTGTTTGTGCTCCACTGGTTCTCCTTTTCTCGTAGCAACAGGTCACAAATCTTACTACTGTGATGGCACACTGTAGTATTTCACCTAATAGATATGGGAGTTTATACATTTTTGATTTGTTTTCAATTTCTTTATGGGTCTGTGTAATCTTTGGGAAATACAGTGCCTTGCGAAAGTATTCGGCCCCCTTGAACTTTGCGAACTTTTGCCACATTTCAGGCTTCAAACATAAAGATATAAAACTGTACTTTTATGTGAAGAATCAACAACAAGTGGGACACAATCATGAAGTGGAACGACATTTATTGGATATTTCAAACTTTTTTAGCAAAATTATTCAGCCCCCTTAAGTTAATACTTTGTAGCGCCACCTTTTGCTGCGATTACAGCTGTAAGTCGCTTGGGGTATGTCTCTATCAGTTTTGCACATCGAGAGACTGACATTTTTTCCCATTCCTCCTTGCAAAACAGCTCGAGCTCAGTGAGGTTGGATGGAGAGCATTTGTGAACAGCAGTTTTCAGTTCTTTCCACAGATTCTCGATTGGATTCAGGTCTGGACTTTGACTTGGCCATTCTAACACCTGGATATGTTTGTTTTTGAACCATTCCATTGTAGATTTTGCTTTATGTTTTGGATCATTGTCTTGTTGGAAGACAAATCTCCGTCCCAGTCTCAGGTCTTTTGCAGACTCCATCAGGTTTTCTTCCAGAATGGTCCTGTATTTGGCTCCATCCATCTTCCCATCAATTTTAACCATCTTCCCTGTCCCTGCTGAAGAAAAGCAGGCCCAAACCATGATGCTGCCACCACCATGTTTGACAGTGGGGATGGTGTGTTCAGGGTGATGAGCTGTGTTGCTTTTACGCCAAACATAACGTTTTGCATTGTTGCCAAAAAGTTCAATTTTGGTTTCATCTGACCAGAGCATGTTTGGTGTGTCTCCCAGGTGGCTTGTGGCAAACTTTAAACGACACTTTTTATGGATATCTTTAAGAAATGTCTTTCTTCTTGCCACTCTTCCATAAAGGCCAGATTTGTGCAATATACGACTGATTGTTGTCCTATGGACAGAGTCTCCCACCTCAGCTGTAGATCTCTGCAGTTCATCCAGAGTGATCATGGGCCTCTTGGCTGCATCTCTGATCAGTCT